>NC_085140.1:284218377-284242305 GCF_024139115.2 Armigeres subalbatus | reverse complement strand
TGCTAGCGCCAAATGACGGAGTGCCAGAATCAGGAATGTTAAATTCAACCTCGCCATATCAACATACAAACCTGGAAACAAAACTTGTGACGGTAAGCCTATATTCAAAACGACCGCAAACCATTGGATGACCCCAAATTATAAATCATAATCGACTGAGCGTGGCGGAGCAAAATTATTTTTGAACCACCCTACTTATTAGTTTACTGCGCGCTGCCGGTGTTTCGCTCCGCAGTCGGTTTTAATCGTTTTCGGACAAAAATGGATTTTATATTAATTTTCCGTTAAACAAGGACTAATTTCGAAAAGTAATGTTTTAATTTGCATTCATCAACATTTCGGGCTGCTCATGTGCGGAGAGTGAGTAAAAACTTGATTTTTTCCGTGCCCTTTGAGAAGAAGTGAAGTGCAGTAATAAACCCACCAAATCGCGAACAGCTATAAAGATTGGCACGAAACTGATGATTTAGGATAATATTCAGCCAAAATACATTGAGACTCTTTGGATAAACATGTTCATTATCACGGGAAGTGAATAAATATGCTGAACAGGTTAAAGTAATTTCAATATTAGACTTTTGTTCGATGCTCGATGCCATGATGTGGGAGAAAGTGCGAGGTGTGGGTTGACCCGTGGAAGATCCGGTGCATATTGACTGCCATTGTGGTACTCTTCCACTATGTCCTTAACCAAAAAGCATTATCGAAAACGACTACCTCGCTAAATTGTGCGCAGCAGGCGATTATTGTCCTATTCTGTTACAGTTTGGGACAATTTCACCTTGGTTGCATTACTTCTGTATTTTATTAAATACACCACATCATTGCACAATGGCGGAAACCCGGACAAAACCTCAAATTCTGTTTCGTCGTATCGCGAAGTGCGATTCAAAATTTAATGATTGTAGCCTGTAAATTTAATTTTTGGAGGCTTGTTGACGTTAATGCTGTAAAGCACCTCCGAACAAATTTACATGGAAAAGAAAGCAACTTTTCGGAAAGATTCAGAACAATTTATATCATGTATCAAAACCTATTTTTTGCCTACTTTCCGGTGGTTAGTGTGGTGATTTGTAAAGTTGCTCCAAAGCGAAAATTGACTGTTTCAATGTTAGAATGAGGGCGCTGTTTCAGACCTCAGGCTGCAGAATACTCGAGTAGCACAGTATATGTTGGATAAATTCTAACCTCAAAATGAATTTAGCGTTCCAAAATTCTCTTTAGTGAAAAAATTCGAGGCAACATATTAGAGTTTTGTTCGTCATTTGTATGGGGCCCGCCACTGTGCATTGGGGACCTAATGTAGCCTGTTGATGAACTTAACAACAATAAAGACAATAGATCTGGAATTCCTCCTTCTCTAGATCTGAGGAAGACTTCTCAAACAGCATTTCCTCAGTTATTATTGAAGCTTTTGCCCGCCATTGCATGAGTTTGTATCTTGTGTGCAAGTACAATGGATACACTGTGCCAGGAATTGCCATCTCGAATTGGCAATCGCGCCATTCGAGCAAAGTCTGAAAACATAATGAGACATATAGAAACATATTTTGATATTGATATCAAATTGAAATGTAATTTGATTTTCAAATATGAATCATCATGACGTCACAGTAAAATTTTTTCTATATACGTTTTGTTATTTTGACCGTTAAAACGATCAAAAGATATCAAATTAAATAATCATATTCAGGTTTCATATCAAACAAGTTATCGATTTGTCTCAAGCTTTGCTTGGGTTTTCTCCATGCTGACTTACCACCTGGAGTGTTCTGAGAATTCCTTTTCCAAAAATCCAGGCGTTCTTCTCCGGAATACCGAAAATCTTTTCCAATTTCTAGAGGATTCTTGGAGAAGATGTCACGAGCGGACGGAGGAAGTAATCAGAATGTGAAAATAATGAAAACTATATCAGGGCAAAAAATACGAATGCCGGAAAGAGTGCTACAACTTATTTTGAGCATACAATTGAATCTTGATTCTTCACTTTTAGCATCCTAAATTATGCAATTTGACAATAGCATTATGCCTTAATCGATAATGGTGCATAATATGGTAGATTGATAACAATATCGTAAAATACCTTTTTGCTTCCCTTCTATGTGCTAATTACTTTGGTGTAAATTTAAAATTTTCTATCTATAGTTAATCAAGTTGTAGAAAAATTGTAGTATAGATCATTGGTGAAGCATGAAAATAACAAACATGATATGGACGAGGTTGATATAAGAGATAAAGAACAGACCAAAATATCAAAATTTTGCACCGAAATATCATTTAAGATTAGATATGCTATGGATAGAACAAACTCAATGGCACATATTGATCACTTTTACCAAATACATAACTGGATCGTCCTTAGATATTTTAAGGTACTGAAATATTGATATTGTCGTGATCTTTTATCCTTATATTATCATCATATTTTAATATTAATCAACATTTGATATTATTGAGCATCTCGCTTTTACTCAGGAATAACTGTCCTAGATAACGATTGTTGACTCTGAAACAATTGATTCAGAATTCAGAAGAAGGAATTTCCAAGGATCATATAACATTTCTTAGAATACCAGGATCGTAATAGTTCTCAGAGTCTCTCAAATTATGAGATAGAATACATTCAAAATAAACTTGGTGGAGTGAATAGAATTTTCTTCAAACGAAAGATATATTCCTGAAAATTTCCTAATTCCTCCAGTCATACTGCAATTTTCAATTTCAATGAAAGATGTCAGCGAAGGTAAATGACGTGCAAAAACATCTAAAAAATATGTTCCTGAAGGTCATGAAAGTGTGCAATATCTGCTTTATTTTTGTGTTTATTACCACTTTCAACTTGGTGAATTGAAGGAATATGATTAATGATCGATTTAGTCATTATTCTTTGCAATGTATCTATTCAATAATTTAGAAATTTTAATTTAAAAAAAAAAGCATAAACATGTTTCATTGCTGCCTTTCATGCGAAAATTGATCAAAGAACGAGATTCTTTCATTTGTCGCTGAAGATAGAAAGGCGCTTTGTCTCTGTCTTTTGACGTACGACCTTTTGCAGTACTGCTCAGAACTCTTGGAGAAGATTAAGATATTGAAACAGTTATTCTCGAAATTGTTATAAAAGATTCGAGGCTTAATTTCTTCATTATTCTAAATAAAATAACCGAAAATTTATTGAAATTAATTCCAGAATTTATGGAAAACTTCCTGGAGGAATTAGGGGAGGGATTTTCCAAATTCTAATAGAGGAATTTATAAAACATTTGAATCCCCACAACACTATAGTGGTGTTTTCTCCGAAACAACATGGAAGGTTTACCAAAACTCATTGGAAGAAGCTGTGTTTTCCTCTCTGTCAGCATACAATTTATTCAAGGATTTCATAGTAGATTGTTCCTACTACGTCCACTTTTTCTTTTCTAATTTCCTAAATTAACTGAATTTCTCTTCATGAAGTTACTTCCATTCCTCAGAATTCTTGAAGGAAAATCGAGAATTCAGTGGTAGATATCCGCGGATAACTAGAAAATTCTCCAGATATCATTGGAAAAAAATTCTCAGAATTTTTTGGAAAAAAATAGAGTAATGTTTGTCCCATGTCGATATAACCAATATACATCACATTACCAACAACCTGAAGATTTTTCTTTTTCCATTTTTCTGATTGCATTTCATCAATTATTGCATCTCCCTTGCTTTGAATACATCAGGATGGGAATTAAAAAAAAACAGTTAAGTAAACATCATTGTCTGAACATTTTCATCCAAACAAGTCTATGGGTTGTCTTCATTATCGTTCGTCTACACGTTGTACGATATTTTATAGAGGCCCAATTGGCTGGTAATTGAGTGTACAATGAAGTTTGATTCCATGAGGAAACAGATTTCGAGAGTAACGAACCAAAAGTTTCTGGAAAGTGAATAAAGATTGTCGTAATTTCACTGACTGTATCTACGTCCAATGGGGGAATGAATTATTCGCATGACGCCGGGATTCTTTAAGCTGACAGCTCAACATGGCTGCCGATTGGTTTGGTAGATATCTGCCTGTCCTCAAACAGGATGACACTGCAAGGATTTGGCCAGGTGGTGATTAGAAAGTTACCGGATGTTTCCTCTAAGCGGATAAAAGTTTTCTCGGCTCTTCGCCCTATTGTCCGACGTACTTCTACACCCAGTGGTGCCGTCGTTCTCGATCAGTCGAAGTTTGTTGGAATATTGTCGTTTATTAATAAAGATGTGGACACTGCAGGAGGATGGATTATGTTGATAAATGTTGAGCCATATTGTTTATTGTTGTCGTTTAGTAGCAATTGTGGACAAAGTTATCGTTCGAAGTTTTGGAAAAGTGTTGGTCAGCACATTCAGGCTGACAAAGACCAAATGAATAGGGTTGGGTGGAACAACTTTTTACTATTAACTTTTCTCACGTATTTTCCAAATATTACAATCAATGATTTAGAGAACGGAACATTTCAGAAATAGATATTATCTATTTCTGAACTCAGAAAAAATTACAATATCCCTTCATGAATGTGTGAGCTCACAGTGGTTATAACAAAATGTGCACTATTTCAGGTGGAGCTAGATATTTACATGAAACCTAATAAATGAGAAGCAAAAAATATCACCTTGGCGTCTCTCCATCAAACTGTGGTAAAGCGAATTTTACCTTATGTCGAGATGAACATCCATGTCCTCCAAAAGCCAGCCCGGAAAAACACATTCCCAAGCCTTCTATACCATTAATCAAAACATCATTAGAATTCCGACGACGAACGAACGCACGAGGAGACTGCATTACAATATGGTGCAAACCTAATTCTAACCAACTATTCGTTAGCACCACCGCGACCACTTTTATCGCCGATGGCGTATTGGCTTGCCAGTATGTGGTGTGCTACGGTGAATTGGTCTGAATGACGACGTTGCATCACTCTCGTGTGGACCTTCCGCGAAACATTAAATCGATAATAATGTCCATGCATACTTGTTTTCATTTATTAAACTTTTATCGAGTGAATCAGGGCTTGAACGGACTGCATTTTTAGACTCGGTAGCCCGCTAAAGTATTTGTTGGTTTGGTGTGTGGGCTAGTTTTTGAGAACTCAGTCAATCGATTTCAGTGAAAGGTAACTTTCTGCAATTTAAATCGAAGCGTAGTGCTTGGAGATAATATTATATGCAATGAAAGATGTATCTGAAAGGTTTTAATTTCCATAAAAGCTGGTGGCTAGAGATTGGGATCACTATTTCCAGGAAAGTACAGTTGAACGATTTGAACTATCCATGTAAAGTGCTTATGTTCAGCTTCGCAATTCGTTAGGTTTTGGTACACTCAAACACATATTTTCAACTTGTTAGTGGAACCCATTTTTCAATTATTATTTAAGTATCAGCAGAACTGTTTGTCGACCACCCCTTGATCGTCCATTTCACCGCAATCCACAAAACTGCTGAACAAACCTTCATTTATGCAGCAAACAACATTAGTACCGCGACAATATGCATCGAGCGCAATTATTTACGCTCCATGATTCTCGAGCCGCACATCACCAAGGTACCTGTTACAGTCGGCACACATTTTTCTCCGTAAATTTAGGCGCCTGAAATGGGTTCTGGCCGATTCGCACGCAAAAAACGACTGAATGACGACGAAGCGAAAAGCAGACAAAGCCTAACAGCAAAACATCAAGGATGGTGCATTCGCTTCGAGTGGATAACAATTTATGCTCCATGCGCTAAATTAGGACATTGACGATTTTATGTTTTGTGTCGATGATGTCGTCAGTAAACGTAACTAATAGTAAAGTATTGGGTGGGAAGGATGAAGAACGATGGAGGGTGGAAATAGCAAACGAACAAGCTGTATGTTGTGCTTTTGTTTTTGCTCAAAAGCAGGCAATTTGCGAAAGAAAAACTATGGGTCATTCGGAAGTTGGGACTGTATTTGCTTTTTCGGGTTTACTGCATCCAGAAGATTGTAATATCGGAGCGTAATAATTTTCACGTGTCTATGCTCAGTGATTTTAGCGATCAATTTGTTGCTGGTATCCGTTGACGATGACGCAGCATTCAACCAAGCTTTTCGTATAGCATGGTTAAATTGTAGAAATGGAGATGCGTTATTTATATCCCTACACTAAACATAAGTGAAGCTGTAAAATCGGCAATTTACAGGAGCTAATGTGAAATAGATCAGGAGAATTAAAGCTGGGATATTTTTAGGATATTGTAGCATTTAAATTCACATTTATCAGATACTCACATGACAAAACCGATAGCATCAAAACTGAAGACAGCGGAAAATATCCGAAGGAAGAAATGCAATAGAATACTAATGGAATGTCAACTTCAAGTTGGAATGAAGAGCCATGAGGAAAAAGAAAAGACAGAGAATGCCACAAGAGTTCAATTGAATTTCTCATTCTGTGAACTAAGTCATTGGATTGAATTTCAATCACATATTTAAATTTCTGTTTATTACTCATAGGAAAACTGCAAATTTTTCGTCGAAATTCTTTTATTTTTTACAGGAGTTTGAATTGAAAAAACATCTAATAACGAACATTTTGTATAAAAATCTAGGAATAGTACGGTTTGATTGAAGCATATTCCGGAAAATCAAGAAGATTTTAAGGAAAATTCTTATGAAATTCCAATTGAATTATCTAAGAAAAAAATCAAATGGATAATCACATCAAATGAATGAATGGGAAATCGAATGAATTGCCATGAAAAAATCCGATAAATTTTTATAGAATTCAGAAAAATTCACGGAAAATCGAATAATTTATGAATTGAAGCGAATGAACTACAAAAATACAGATGAATTTCTACGAAAATTGGAATGAACTTCCTCGAAATAGCGAATGCATTTCACAGGAGAAAACTAACCGATTTTTCACAAAGAATTATATGAATTGCCAGAAATTTAGAATGATATTTTCATGATAATAGGAATACACTCACTATACAATGAATTTCAGAAAAATTCGATGCTTTTCACGAGAAATACAAATGAATTTTCTGGAAAACTTGAATGAATTTTCAAGATAATTGAAATGAACGTCATAAAAAACGACAATTTTACGAAGAATCAGATAGATTTTTCTGAGTCTTCAAATGAAATTTCCACGGAAAATTCGAATGAATTTCAAGAATTTGAATCCCCATAAGAAATTGAGTGATTTCCACGAGGAATACAAATGAATATCCAAAGTGAACTATAGTTTCCAAGGGAAGTTCGAATGAATTCACTGAAAATACGATTAGAATGAATTCACTGAAATTCAGATGAATTTTCACTGGAAATTCGATGAATTCCGAAAAAAATAATTATGTCCACGGAAAATTCAATATTCCTGGAGAAGAATTTGAATTAATTCCACAGAAATGGAATGAATTTCGCGGGAAATTCGAATAATTTCCCGGAAAATCGAATGAATTTCCACGGAAATTCAAATTCAAATTTCCTGATTTCTGTTTCAACATTTGTGAGGAAATTCATTTGAAGTTTCCGTGGAAGTTCATTTAATTTCCGTGAAATTCATTCGATTCGTGAAATTCATCGAAAATCTCCTGCAAATCATTCCAATTTCCATTGTGATATTCATTCGAAATTTTCCGCGGCTCATTTGAATTTTCCGTGGACTATTTTCGTGATTTTTTTATGTGGAAATTCTCGAATTTCAGAAAATTATTCGAATTTCCGTAGAAAATTCATTCTATTTCCGTTGAAATCATATTTTTTTTTAAATTCAATCGAATTCCGGAAGTTCAATTAAATTTCCCGTGAAATTCTCGAATTTTCTCGTGAAATTCATTCAAATTTCTTGTGGAAATTCATTCGAATTTCCACTTGAAATTCATTTGATTTTCGTGAAATTCTTGAATTTCCGTGGAATATTCTAATTTCCGGAAATTCTAATTTCAGAATTTCTTAATTCTCGAGTTTCCGGAAGTTCATTTGAATTTCCGTGAAAATTCATTCGATTTTCGTGGAAATTCATTCAAATTTCTTATTCTTCATTCGAATTTCCGAAAAATTCATTCGATTTTCTCATGGAAATTCATCCGAATTTCCGTGGAAATTCATTCAATTTCCGTGGAAATTCATTTCCAATTTCCGTGGAAATTCATTTCCAATTTCCCAGTAATTCACATTCAATTTCCGTGGAAATTCATTCAAATTTCTTGTGGAAATTGTTTAAATTTCTTGGCAAATTCATTCGAATTTTCCGTGAAATTCATTGAATTTCGTGATTCATTAATTCCGTGAAATTCATTAATTCCTGAAATTCATTTCGAATTTCCGTGAAATTATTCCAATTTCCGTGGAAATTCATTTCAATCTTCCGTGAAATTCATCGAATTTCCGTGGAAATTCAATTCCGAATTTCCCGTGAAATTGTATAATTTCGTAATTTATCGAATTTTCCGTGGAAATTCATTCAGTTCCGTGAAATTCATCCAATTTCCGTGGAAATTACTTCAATTTCCGTGAGAATTCATTCCGAATTTCCTGTGAAAATTCATTCGAATTTCGTAAAATTCATTCAATTCCGAAATTCATTCCAATTCCGTGAAATTACAATTCCAAATTCCCGTAATCAATTCGTTCCAATTTCCGTGGAAATTCATTTCGAAATTTCCGTGGAAATTCATTTCCGAATTTCATCCGTGGAAAATTCATTTCCAATTCCGTGGAATTCTATTCAATTCCGTGGAAATTCATTCCAATTCCGTGGAAATTCATTCAATTCCGTGAAATTCATTCTCTGAAATTCTCCCGTGGAAATTCATTCAGCTGAATTTCCGTGGAAATTCATTCGAATTTCCGTGGAAATTCATTTCAATTCGTAAATTGTTCAATTCCGTAAAATTCATTCCAATTTCCTGGAAATTCATTCAATTCCGTGAAATTCATTTCCAATTTCCCGTGAAATTCATTAATTTCCGTGGAAATTCATTCAATTTCCGTGAAATTGTTCAATTCCGTGAAATTCAATTCAATTTCCGTTAAATATTCGTTCCGAATTCCCGTGAGAAATTCATTTTCGAATTTCTCCGTGAAATTTCAATTCCGAATCTCCCGTGGAAATTCATTCATGAAACTTCCAGTGGAAATTCATCGAAATTTCCGTGGAAATTCATCCAATTCCGTACATTTTATTTTCCCGCGTGAACTCGACGCACATCCGTGAAATTCAACAATGAAGTTGTCCGCCGCCTCGTATCGAGTGGTCCCAAACGCGAGCACTTTGAATTTCTATTCGAATTTCTCGTGGAATTTCATCAATTTCCGTGGAAATTTATTAATTTCCGTGGAAATTCATTCAATTCGATGGAAATTCTTCGAATTTCCGTGAAATTCATTCGAGCTCGTGGATTCGTCAATTTCCCACGGAAATTCATTCGAATTTCCGGGAAATTCTTTCGAATTCCGGGAAATTCATTTCCAATTCCTGTGGAAATTCATCTGCCAATTTCCGTGGCGAACTTCATTCAATTTCCTTGAAAATTCATTCAAATTTCTTGTCAAAATTCATTCGAATTTCACGCGAAAAATCATTAATTTCCGTGAAAATTCATTAATTTCTGGGAAATTCATCGAATTTCCGTGAAATTCATTTGAATTTTCCATGGAAATTCATTGAATTCCGTGAAATTCATTCAAATTTCATTGACTTTACTCGTGGAAATTCATTCAATTTCCGTGGAAATTCAAATTCCGGAAATTCGGATCATTTCCACAGAAATTCCGAATGAATTTCACGGGAAATTCGAATAATTTCCACGGGAAATTCAGATAATTTATGGAAAATTCAGATAAATTTCCATGTGGAAATTCGGATGAATTTCCATGAAATTCGGATAATTTCCTGGAAATCATGAATTTCGAATTCGGATGTCTGAAATTCGATGAATTTCACGGAAATTCGGATAATTTCAGAATTCTGAATTTCACGTGGAAATTCGATGAATTCACCGGAATCCGATTATTTCCAGAATCGATAATTTCCACGGAAATTCGGAAATTTCACGGGAAATTCGATGAATTTCCGGAAATTCGGATAATTCCAGGAAATTCGATGAATTTCACGTGAAATTCGATTCCACGGGAATCGGATGAATTTCCACGGAAATTCGATGAATTCCACGGGAATGTCGGATGAATTTCCACGGGAAATTCGATAATTCCACGGGAAATTTGTGATGAATTTCCACGGCGAAATTCATCCGAATTTCCACAGGAAATTAGATGAATTTCAGGAATCGTATGAATTTCCACGGGAATTTCCGAAAATTTATCCAAATTTCCATGGCAACATTCATCCCGAATTTCCGTGGAAATTATCGAATTTCAATGGAAATTCATCCGAATTTCCAAATCCGAATTTTTCCGAAATCATCCTTATTTTCCGAGAATATTCATTCAAATTGCTCGTGGAAAATCATTCGAATTTCCCGTGGAAATTCATTCGATTCAATTCGAATAAATTTCCACGGGAAATTCGAATACAATTCTGAAAATTCGAATGTCCCACAGAAATTTAATAATTTATTTCCACAGGTTAAAGAAGTCATACAAGAAATTTGAATGAATTTCAGCGGAAATTCAAATGAATTTCATCGGAAAATTCAAATGAATTTCCGCAATTCGAATCAGAATTTGTGAGATAATTCACAGAATCACGAGAAAGTCACGGAGGAAATTCGAATTGAAATTCAGATGAATTTCATGAGAATGAAATGAAAAAGAAATTCAAAGTGCTCGACGTTTTCGTGGGCGCACCCTATACTGGAGGCGGCGAACATCTTTTGTTGATTCAGCTGCTGCGTCGCAGCGGTGGTAAAAATGACAGTTGTACGTTGTACGTATTCTGTCAGGAGTGACCTTAAGAGTCATACAAGAAATTTGAATAAATTTCCACGGGAGTTAAGAGTCATACAAGAGTCATACAAGAAATTCAAATTAATTTCCACGGGAAATTCGAATGAATATACGAATTGAATGAATTTCCAGAGAAATTCAAATGATTTTACGAAATTCGAAAGAATTTGCACAAATTTGAATAATTCCACGGAATCGGAATGAATTTCCACAGGAAATTCGAAGGAAGTGCCAGGGAAATTCGATGAATTAGAATTCGAATGAACTCCACGGGAAATTCAATGATTTTCACGGAAATTCGGATGAATTTCACGAGAAATTTGAATGAATTTCACGGAGTTAGAGGAGTTAAGAATAATACAAAGTCGAGGAAAGTCGAATGAATTGCCGAGAATTCGAATGAATTTGCACAAGAATTTGAATGAATTTCCACAGGGAAATTGGAATGAATTTCCACGGAAATTGAATGAATTTCCAAGGAATTTCGAATGAAGTTCCAGGGAAATTCAATGAACTTTCACGGAAATTGAATGAATTTTCACGGAAAATTTGAATGAATATTCTCGGAAAATTTGGAAGATTTCAATCAGGATATTCGGAAGAACTTTCACGGAAATTTGGATGAATTGTCACGGAAAATTTGGATTAATGGCTTAGACTTAAACTTTTAACGTAAATTCTTCTTCTCTCAAATGTTTAAAAAAAAACTTACTTTGGTCGATTCCTAGTAATTGAAAAAAAATAAAAATAACTACATTCTCATTGTTCCTTCATTAGGTTAACGTTGGAAATATTGAGGCAATTTTTGGTATGCATCTTTAGTTCAGGAAACAGCACACTCGGACATGGATCCATTCGCGGCAAGATTTCCGTTTGTGTCGTTGAAAAAGGCTCAACATGCACGCATTTTTTACTTACATTGGTAGATATCACGTGAGTTCCTCTCAGTTTTTTTTTCAAAAACATAAACAGCGTAGTGATAAAGATCCCACTGCGCTTCCGTTTGGTCACTTGTAAATAATGCTTGGGAGCCCTCCTTAGCCGTGCGGTAAGACGCGCGGCTAAAAAGCAAGACCATGCTGAGGGTGGCTGGGTTCGATTCCCGGTGCCGGTCTAGGCAATTTTCGAATGCAAAAATGGTAACCTGGCTTAGAAACCTCGCAGTTAATAACTGTGGAAGTGTTTAATGAACACTAAGCTGCGAGGCGGTTCTGTCCCATGAATGTAATGCCAATAAGAAGAAGAAGAAGAAGAAGAAGAAGAAGAATGTTACGTCCACAACAGTTATCACTCATCAGTACTGGCTCTACACGAACTTAAATTTCATTTACGACGCATTGTTAAAAATCTTATTTTTCAATTCACTTGATCTTCTTTTGACTTTATTATCGCTCGAACTCAGCTCTGAGACTCACTTTAGCGCATGCGAATCATTCTCTATTGGTTGAACAGACATCAATCCGAATAGTAACAAGCCAAAGTCCGTATTCGAATGGGAAAGATTGATTTCATCGTCCATGAATCGAAAATTAAGTACGTTCTATCCGAAAATCTCCCCATCCGAAGAAATACCGGACGAAGGAAAACTAGCGGCAGTACGGGAAGGGAGCACTATTTGGGCAAAACTTTACGTTCACAAGTCCCGTTGATGTTGTATCGTGTTTTTGCCTGTGGCTTTTCCGGAACCGCATCAATATTCTGCGGGATTGCTTTTGGCTTCCTGGTGCTTTAGACCGCTTCATGCTGGCGGTTATGCCTTCTACTTTCTATTTAGTGGTACTCGCTGACTGACTGGTTTGAAAGCAGGTGAGATAATTGAGTTATGCTTTCCAAAGCGGAGGATAAGCCAACGATAGCGTACCGTGCATTTGCGAGATTGTTTTCAATTTATCTGTTTGAAACATTCAGAGCTGCTCGGTTTTCCCTACAATTTCGTAGACAACTATGTTGGGAGTTGTTGATTATTAATGAACGGTATTGCTTTGCAGATTTGTTTCCTAAGGCGAAAGGGTCAGATGAGTTGTTACTACTGCATGCAGTTAGTTGGATTCCTGACAAACCACATCGCTATAGATTTGTTTTCTTGTATATTTCCAATGAATTATGCACCTTAAATCTATCTGTTTCGAACGTCAATTAAAAGAGTGAGGAAGCATTCCATTGAAGCATTGAAGGTTGGCTAAACTTTTTAGTTAGGAATACCGAAGAATAATTGACTTAATTCACTTTTGAATTGCGGAACATTCCAGCAAAGTAGAGTACTCGTTAACACGATTTATTTAAAACGTGCTCTAAATAAAATTCAAATATGATGATCTAACTTGAGAGCTAAGTATCTGCTTAGTCTAAGCCATCCTGTTAATTTGTCACCGCGTATTTCCATTGCACAAAATCTCGTCTGATTCCTATTTCATATGCGTGAGTGAGCTGTTCCAATTTCATCCAAAGAACCAAATGATAAAGGCATTTCCGTGTAATACATGCAATCATCTGCGCTAATAAATCCTACAAACTTCGCAAGACTTTATTGTTGTACCCGGTGACGACGACGACGACGACATTGTGGGCGGTGCATGGGGATAAGGCCAGCTAGATCCGAGCACTGGTGCGAAGCCAGGATAATAATTAATATAACGAATTTAATATTCTCTCTGTTCAACCAGCACCGCTACATTTGGTTGGTGCCTGTCACGGTCGCGTTCTCCAAGTGCAGTGGCCAACCGCAGAGAAAAGTGTGTTTATGTAGCGGAACAGGGAGATTTTAAGAAGGAAAACCTTGCAGAGAGCAGCTTTAACGCTGATGGCATACGTATATCTCGTAACGATCTTTATTTTTGCGTGCTGTTTTTACTTTCAGGTTGGAAGATAATGGGCGCAATGCCGTTGGAGTGAGGGAGGATAGCATAGCTTTACTGCTAGAAAATTAACATCGAAGTAAGTCGCATCGCGTGAAGAAGCGCTTCTTCGGTAATATCGCAACCGCACCGAAGTTAATATACCGCAGCAGTGAAAGTGCATGAAATTTACATTCATCCGCAGATTTGCACAAGGCAGGGTCGCAATTAAGCATTGACGTAGATTATAAGGTTTCTATTCTTTTAGTGTCTTTTTATACTATACTACAAAGTTTGGAACATTTTTTATATTATGTTTTAATTAAGTGTCTTACCTGATCAGTATCTATCTGAATATTTATTTGTTTGATTGCCAATATTTAAAATGCCGTCGATGGTGGTGACAATGGGCCAGAATGAGATATATTCCAAAGCTCTGGTTTAGTTAGTTTTAATAAGTATGGTACGATCTTGAATAAAAAATCTACCATTGTGTGGAGGAATAATAATCAATGAGGCGAATTCCTCAAAATTATACCTAGTTTAAAATTTGCCCATTCTCACCCTATTGCCAATCCGGAGATGGCGAGTTCGATTCTTGGTCCAGGATTTTTCGGGTAAATATTCTGACTCCCTAGGCATAGTGTACTTGTACTTCACACAAGATACATACATCGTGGCGATGAAAGCTTTCAATTAACTTTGGAAATGGTAAAAGAAGAATAAGTTGAAAAGCAGGCCAAGTTCCAGTTGGAATGTAGAGCCGTACAAGAAGAATAAGAAGAAGAAGAACTATTTTATAACGTACTAATTTTCAACTCGCATACCATTTTTTATTTTTATATGGAACTATATGGGAAAAATGTAGTAGTGATGATCTATTACGGACTGTTAAAAAATAACGTAAAGCTAAAGGGGAAGGGAGATGATCAAGCCGTGCGTTAGTGTTCATACAAAAAAAAACAATATCTTCCTTATAAAAAGTGTTAACCTTCCGCAACTCGCTTCAACTTTCAAAACACGAAAACTCGCGTGTTGTAAAAAGTACAACTTATCTCGTTTTCGACCCGAAAATTTTAGTCGTTCTTTTAATTTTTGTACATAAATAATACCGCACACAACAAGGATTTTCCAGAAATAACTTTCACCGCCTGTGGTTTATTATAAATCATTTCTGAGTACCTGTCGAGGGTTTTTTTGGCTTTTTTGACAAGAAATAACGGGTGCCATCCATGTATTTTTACCTTTCCAATTAGGTGATAAAATTGAGATATTACTGTATATTGAAAAATTATGAAGTTTAAAATTCATCCGTTGAGTAGTGCTAGTGCATCTGAGATCACCAGTTTGGTTATATATTCCCGGATCTGTGATATTAGATAGTGGCCGTCTTCTACACAGCTGTTCGAGGAAGAAAACCAATATCCTGAAAAACTGTTTAGTTTGGATTACATCCGCTGTTTGGTGATGTATGAATCAACCAGTTTTGTTAGTTATCTCAGGATGTGTGGGATTTAAACGTGCCGTCATTTACAGTTATTTAGGATTCTAAAACCAATATGTCCAGAAAAGTGTGCTTGGTAGTCATACGGCTACCGTTTCCAGCAATCGCTAGAACATGAAAATAGTCTAGAAGTAGCTGTTAGAATTGGAAATGCAGGAAAAACTTGTGACTTACATCCAATTCGAATTCCGTCTTTAGCGTTCCTATCACACCCGAACAAACAATCTAGTTTTTTAGCTTAAGTAGCTTTTTTTGACTAAACGAAACTCTTACCAGCAGGCTTGGCATTGGTCATGCCGAGCAGTCTTTATGCTTTTTCCTCCTATTGATCGTCGACACCAAACGCAACGTTAGCAACCGTATATTATACCCAAGAGCCATAACATCGCGACCAAGCAAAAAGCATGATGATTAAATGAAATTCAAAGCATCATGGTACGATTCCAGTAAGTTCTTGGAACTTGTTTTGCGATTTGTTAGACGGAAAATTAAATATTCTTTTCTTCTAAATTCGTTTATTTGGCCACGATTCCTTGTGATATGTACAATCAATATAAATTTATGAAGATGGTACTAATCAGTGCCGAAACGTAGGGACAAACATAAAATTATCGTTTTGACCGAGTTCTTGGACTGCAAAGCCGAATATAACAACATAATTACAGAATATTACAGTCGAACACTCATCTCCGTATTATTAATTTAGTCAGAGAGATAAGTTTTACAGTTTTAAGGATGGACGGGGCTTAGAATTTGGGATCAGGGCATTAATTTAAATATTTTTTCGAACTGTTTGAAGTATTCATCAAATTTCGTAACCATTTTTTGAGATATTGGGAACGGAAAACATTTTTCGTTCTTGATCAAATCTCACCTCCAACGGCGGTACAAAGATTGCCAATTCCAGTCCGTAATGTTATCTACTCAGGCGTATGACATGCCATGGGTTACCCATGTTGCGGATGGAATTGGTAATTCTACATATCCGATTCTCAAACGGATATGGAAGAGCTTCAAAACAGTTCCATGATATACACTCAGATTTTAATTATCTAAATATGCTTTCTTCAAATTCTTACAACAAGTTTTTCATGAACAATTCATTTGAATATTTACGAAGAGTTCAGTGCGTGATCTCTCATGTTTCGGACAGCAGAACGATCGCGCGGTCGGCCAAAATATTGTGTTTCTATTGCGCGGCCGTAATAAAATTAATCGTTCAGTGCGTGATCTCTCATGTTTCGGACAACAGAACGATCGCGCTGTCGCCGAAGTTGTATGTTCTGCATTGCGCGGCCGATAAAAATTAATCAGTTCAGGTGCTGATCTCCATGTTTCGACAGCAGAACGATCGCGCTGTCGGCCGAAATATTGTGTTCTGCATTGCTCGGCCTGTAATAAAAATTAATCAGTTCAGTGCGTAATCTCTCATGTTTCGGACAGCAGAACGATCGCGCAGTCGGCCGAAATATTGTGTTCTGCATTGCGCGGCCATAAAAATTAACTCAGTTCAGTGCGTGATCTCTCCTTTTCGGACAGCAAAACGATCGCGCGGTCGGCCGAAATATTAGTATTATTTCCATCCCATAGATCGCTTACCAAAGTGAATCCAGATAAATTATTCTTTGTAACCAAAACGATATCCTATCCCAAGACAATCGTGGAGATGCAGAGGTTACTCGTCTATAGTAGCAACGAGTCGGACAAAACCTTCCATTCCTATATGACCGTAAGAGACGTACCGGCGCTATTATTGACTTTAAATATTAGAGCTCCTAAAAGGGTACAATTGAGAATGGGTAGCTAATCCCAAGCCCGAATTCATTGTGTTCTGTGTACAATTTCGCATGTTCAGTCAATCACGGAGTAGCAACTACGAATTGTGCGGTCATAATGCTCATGCTCAACAATTCATTTGAATATTCACGAAATGTTCATTTGACTTTCTGCACGAAATTCATTCTTAATTTTCCACAGAAGTTCAGTCGAATTTTCACCAGAAAGTCGTTTAAATTTCCACCGGAATTTCATTCCAGTTTCCAAAGAAAACTCATTCGAAATTCCACCAGATTTTCAACAGAAAGTCATATGAATGCCCACCAAAAATTCATTCAAATTGCCACTGGACATTCATTCAAACTTTGATCAGAAATTCCTTTGAGTTTCCTCCAAAAAGATATTCGATATTCAACTAGAAATTATTTCAATTTCAACTAATGGAAATTCATTCGAATTCCACATTCCAACGGAAACTCATTCGAGTTTTCAACGGAACTTCATTCTAGGTTTCAACGGAAATTTATTCCAAATTCCAACGGAAATTCATGCGAATGTCCAAAGGTAAACCATTCGAATTCCCAAAGGAAATTAATTCGAGTTTCCAACAGAAACATCCAATGAAATTTATTCGAATTTGCAACAGAATTTTATTCCAATTTCCAACGGAAACTTATTTGAATATCCCACGAAATTTATTCGAATTTCCATAAGAAATTTATTGCATTTTCATTCCAATTTTAAATTAATTTGAGCATCAACCAGAAAATCATTCAAATTTTAACCAGAATTTCATTCAAATATCTACCAAAAATTCATTTGAATTCCCAACGAAAATACATTTTAATTTCCAACGAAATTTATTCGAACTTTCAACAGAAATTCATTAGAATTTGCATAAGAAATTCATTAGAATAACCAACGATGATTCATTCCAATTTCTAATGGTAATTTATTCAAATGTCCAACGGTAATTTATTTGAATTTTTTTAACTGTGATTCATTCGAATTTTCAGCGGAAATTCATTTGAATTTCCACCAGAAAGACATTCAAAACTACATCAAAAATTCATTTTAATTTCAATCGGAATTGCATCAGAATTTTCAATGGAAATTCATTCGTTTTTCCAACGGAATTCATTCTGAATTCCAATGGAAATTCATTCGAGTTTTCAAAGGAAATACATTAAAAAGTCCATTCGAATATCCAACGAAACAGACAATTTCATTCGAAATTCTAACGAAAATTCAATTAAATATCCCACGAAATTTATTCGAATTTTCAAAAGAAATTTATAGCAGTTTCCAACGAGAATTCATTCGAGCTTCCACCTGAAATTCATTCCAACTTTCACCAGAATTTAAATATCCATAGGAAATTTATATTATTGTCCAACAGAAATTCGTTCAAATTGCCACCAGAAATTAATTCAAATATCTACCATAAATTCATTTAAATTTCCAACAAAAATTTATTCAAACTTCCAATGGAAAATCATTTGAATTTTCTACAGAAAGTTATTTTCATTTTTAACAGAAACTCATCCAAATTTTCAACGGAAATGCATTTGAATTTCTAACATAATTTAAATGTGGAAAACGAAAACAAACAAATCGGAACACCTAGAGGTGTATTTATCTTGGGAAGCTCATTCAATTTTCAACAGAGATTCCAAAGGAAATTCATTTGAATAACCAACGATAATTCATCCGAATTTTTAATGGTAATTTATTCAAATTTCGAATGTTAATTGATTGAAATTTCAAACGAAATTCATTCGAATTTTCAATTGCCATTTGAACTTCCGATCAGAATTCATTCGAGCTTCCTCCAGAAATTCATTTGAATTTGAAAAAAAAACCCAGATTAATCCACCTAGCGGTGATGATGCCTTACTCGATCATTATAAAATGTATCAAGAAATGTTTATTAGGAAGGTCTATTAGGCCGTTACAAATATTTAATTGACTTTTTGTCCTAATAGTCTCCGAAAGGTGGGCCCTCCTTAGCCGTGCGGTAAGACGCACGGCTACAAAGCAAGACCATGCTGAGGGTGGCTGGGTTCGATTCCCGGTGCCGGTCTAGGCAATTTTCGGATTAGGTGTTCGACTTCCCTGGGCATAAAGTATCATCGTGTTAGCCTCGATATACGAGTGCAAAATGGTAATTTGGCTTAGAAACCTCATGATTAATAACGTGGAAGTGCTTAATGAACACTAAGCGGCTCTGTCCCACTGTGGGATGTAATGCCAATAGAAGAAGAAGAAGAAATCTCCGAAAGGTAAAGGGGGGGGATAATAAAAATAAAGATTAGAATGAAAAATCAAAAACTTCTCGATTTGTTAAAGAAAGTTTTGAAAATCCTCAAAATTATCTGAATTTTATTTCGTTGCCCCCTCAAAATATCATTTTCGGAAAAAAATCCGAGGGGAGACAAAATGGATTTTAAATATTTGTATCGGCCTTAATGGCTCAGCGCTGAAAAATGTATATACGGTAGATTGTAGTGCACAAATTGGTGATTTTGAAAAAAATTGAAATTGAAATTGTGAAAAAATGAAAAAAGTGAAAATTTTTTGAATGATTCTTCTTCCTCTATACTTTCAAAATTCATTTCAGGTCAGTCAAAATTTGTACATGTTCAAATGTATTACTATATGCTCTTGCATATTTATTTATGGAATGATGCTATGAGAATTATATTGTAAAATATTGAAAATAACATTTTATAAAAGTTAAATTGGGGAATAGATTCAGTCAGAAGCCTTTTGATAGATTAGAAACCAAAAATAGTTAAATAACATCTTCTCTTATTCTTCTTTATATTTTTTTTCTTCTATGGCTCTACATTCCAACTGGCTCTTAGTTTTCAACTTAGTATTCTACTAGCATTTCTTCAGTTATTAATTGAAAGCTTTTCCATGCCCGTCATTGCATGAGTATGTACCTTGTGTGGCAGTATCAGGTATCAGGTATCAGAACGTCGGCTCAGGAGGCACGTTCCCCTCAATTTGGGAGATTTGTGCCATCGCCTTCACTGGCCTTTCTCATCATTTACCTGACGGAAAAGGAAGAAAAGGAGAAAGGAAGGAAGTGAAGTTGGAAAGGAGAATGGAACAATTTATAGGAAAGCCAATTATGTAGACTCACGGCATTCAGCTAGGGACTAAAAAGGGTGTCACAAAAACACAGAGGACGTAACAATGGACGAACGTCAAAGACGAAACACAGAGTGCACTGTGAAAAACGCATAATGCGAATCCATATAGGTGACAATCACAAAGTACATTGTTAAAATCGCATAATAGGTGGCAAATTGTTGAAAACTAAGTAAAACACATATTCATAATTCCATTCTTATTGAACCTCACGTTGAGATTAAAAGAGTAGCCGAACCCGAACGTAAGAACGAAACACAGAGTACACTGAAAAACGCATAATGCGAATCCATATAGGTAACATACACAAAGTACATTGTAAAAAAACATAATGCGAATCCATATAGGTGACAATTTGTTGAAAACTAAGTAAAACACATATTCATAACCCCACTCTTATTTAACCTCACGTTGAGATTGAACAAGAAGGCGAACCTGAACGTCAAGAACAAAACACAAGATACACTGTAGAAAACGCATAATGAGAATCCATATAGGTAACATACAAAGCATTGTAAAAAAACGCATGATGCGAACCCATATAGGTGACAATTTGTTGAAAACTAAGTAAAACACATATCCATACCACTCTTATTTAACCTCACGTTGAGATTAAACAAGAGTAGCGAAGCCGAACGTCAAGGACTAGACACAGAGTACATGTGAAAACGCATAATGCGAATCCATATGGTGACAATTTGTTGGAAACTAGTATACATATCCACACTCTTATTTAAGGCTTCATGACATGTCATTCAGAATGGCTGCCTTGCGCTTACCAACACATCAAACAATCAACCACCCACCCTGATATGCATGAATATTTAATTCATACATTGCCTACATACCTGACCATCTTCTTCTAAAAAGTAAATCTTGACTTAGTTCGATGTTCAATCTACGCGGCGGTATGATGATTTTATCACAAAGCGCTAATTTAGGGAAGATATATAACAATGAACAAAGTGAAAAATTCCAGTAACGCCATGCAACGACGTCGCGGTTTCAACACTCTGCGTCGTCGGTAGCGTCAGTATGCAAGCAATCATTGATCAACAGCAGACAGTGATGTCGATATGAACTATTGTGAAATCATAGCGGAAACATGTAAAATAACGATTTAATTAATCAACCTTTTCCTAACGCATTATGTACTGATGCAATGATAATATCTTATTGATTCTGTTTTGGGGTGCATTGTAAAAATTGAAAAATCGAGGCAAAAAAAGATCTTGTTATTGGTGCATTTGAGCAGCTGGCAACAACGGTTGAGGATGTAAACATAAACAGCCAGCATCGTGAAAACAGAATTCATAAATGTTCACCTAAACCAAAGAAAAACTGATGCTTTTCTGACATATTCCAACACTTAATCTCATACTTAGACTGTATTGATTAATACTGCTTCTAAATCGGGCTGAATTCTTCCGAATGCGTAATGTTTACTGTTGTCGGATGTTAACAAAAATGAATCCGTGTATGCTTACTGAGTAGGTATTGGAAGTTTCCACCACTACAATTCCATGGTTGATGATTTTTATGACACAATCACATAGCAATTTGAGTGTCACAACGCTTCACCTTAACCTCACGTTGAGATTGAACAAGAGTAGCCGAAGCCGATTATCAAGGACGAGACACAGAGTACACTGTGAAAAACGCATAATGCGAATCCATAAAGGTAACATACACAAAGTACATTGTAAAAAAACGCATAATGCGAATCCATATAGGTGACAATTTGTTGAAAACTAAGTGAAAAACATATTCATAATCCCACCCTTATTCAACCTCAAGTTGAGATTAAACAAGAAGGTAGCTGAAGCCGAACTCAAAGACGAAACACAGAGTACACTGTGAAAAGCACATAATGCGAATCCATATGGTGACAAACACAAAGTACATTGTAAAAATGCGAATCCATATGGTGGAGTTTATTGAAAACTAAGTAAACACATATTCATTAACCCCACACTCACGTTGAGATTGGAGCAAGAGTAGCAAAGCCGAACGTCAAGGACGAGACACAGAGTACACTGTGAAAAACGCATAATGCGAATCCATATAGGTGACAATTTGTATGAAAACTAAGTAAAACACATATTCATAACCCCACACCACGTTGAGATTGAACAAGAGATAGCCGAAGCCAAACGTCAAGGACAGGGCGAGTACATTGTGAAAAACGCATAATGCGAATCCATATAGGTAACATACACAAAGCACACTGTAAAAAACGCATAATGCGAATTCATATGGTAACATACACAAAGCACATTGTAAAAACGCGTAATGCGAATCCATATAGGTGACAATTTTTGAAAACGAATTAAAACAATATTCATAACCTACTTTATTCAACCTACGATGAGGTTGAATAAGAGATAGCGATTATCTCGAGAAGTAAAAAGTCAACTACGCCATATCTCCGGTTAGCGCGAGGGCTAAATACTGTGAAGGGGGCCCTGTTTCCACAGGCTCCGTTTGCAGTGTTAGTTCTTATTAGCCCCCTAACCATTCATTCGTAGGCACGGTAAGCATAAAG
Source organism: Armigeres subalbatus (assembly GCF_024139115.2). Taxonomy (NCBI): domain Eukaryota; kingdom Metazoa; phylum Arthropoda; class Insecta; order Diptera; family Culicidae; genus Armigeres; species Armigeres subalbatus. The sequence goes on along the minus strand of NC_085140.1, from coordinate 284,219,590 downwards.
CCGCATCACACGAGAAATTGAGTCACCTGTATGGTGGACTTTACCACTGGAACAGGCAATCCGTAATGTTATTCTTAGCCAGATAACCAGCTGCCGACACCACACGGCTATCTAGGCTGTTCGTGGAGAGAAGTTGACATGTACCTTGTGTGGCAGTAGTACAATGGATACACTATGCCCAGGGAGTCGAGAATGTTTCCCACTCGAAAACATCCTAGACCGGAACGAGAATCGATCTAGCCATCTCCGGATTGGCAATCCTACGCCTTTGCTCGCAAGTCTAATTGGAGACTCAAAATAGCATACTGTTCCAAAATCTGAACAAAAGTATTGAGAATGCATCTAATACTATTTTGAGAGTATATTCACAAGCTCTATCACTTGATAAGGGGTATCTTGATACCAAAGTTCACACATCTTATTGAAGTTGCTTTTTATGCCAAGTTATAAAGATCGTAATCTGAACAGACTGTAAGCCTAATTGAAGCCAAAAAGACCCAAGCAACCAAAAGTTCCCATTTTACTGTTCCTAACCGAACCAATTAGTTCACTCTTGGTTCACATCGAGTTCCAAGCACCTTAACAGAACTTCAAAGTTCACTTTGCGCTCCAGCCATACAAAAAATTACTTAAAATGCAAGCTGATTAAGCCAAAACATCGCATCTTATCCGTACTTTTGGTTGCTTGGGGAATGTTCAAATGTGTGGATAAAGCTCACACTCCAATTTGTTTCTAAAAAGTCGACTAAGAATCGCTTACACTGACTTGTTATGTCCAATTAGTCCTAAAAACGGGGTCCTTGGACTGGGGGAACGTGCGCAGGACATAATTTTACCGGCTCCGTATCTCCAGGAAATCCAGGAGGAGATTGGCTGGCTGAAGAACAACAAAGCTCCTAGGGTTGACCTAGGTTGACCAACCAGGAGAGCTATTTAAACACGGTGGTGAGGCACTGGCTGGGGCGCTGCACTGGGTCATTACCAAGATATGGGAGGAGGAAGTTTTGTCGCAAGAGTGGATGAAAGGTGTCGTGTGTCCACCTACAAAAGGGCGATAAGCAATCACTTTGCTGAACGCCGCCTACAAATGCTCTCCAAATTTTAGGCCGCCGACTAGCACCAATTGCAAGGGAGTTCGTGGGGCAGTAACAGGCGGGTTTTATGGACGAACGCTTCACCACGAACCAGGTTGAACAATTTTCAATAAGTCCGT